>NC_091459.1:151950056-151975056 GCF_027789765.1 Dendropsophus ebraccatus | reverse complement strand
TAAAGAGCAGCAGAACATGCTGACGCTATAGAAAATAACACTTATTATTTCTTTCAACAAACAAAAGATGATGAAAATTTTCCTATACTTCCGGCCCTTACCCCAGGTTTGGAGGACCCCAACTTCCGGCATTGGTCCAAAGCGGGTATCTTTCTCTGGTTTATGCCATGTTGGTTTCCCCCCTGGAGCAGCCTAGCCCTCCATACTTGTCCACCTGGGCCTCTTGCTTTTGGCTGGTCAGATCTCCAACCATTCCTCCGCAATCTCCTAGCGCCTACAGGGGGCAGGAAACAGACGTCTTTCCAGATGGTACTGGGTGCCTACTCTTCTCTACAGGATCTTCCCTGGTGTCTCACCGATGTGCAGGAGAAGTGTGGGGACGACGACTCGCTCCTACATACCTTCCAGAGCCATCCTAAATCAGCCCCTCTCTGGAGGGAGGTTTGGCCTCTAACCTCTACCTTCACAGATTTCCAGCTGCCTTTCTCCCCCGCATTTTTCCTCTCGTACCTCTCCGAGATCCTGGCAAGACATATGGTCATTCTATCCTAAATTGCTTGCAGCCAGAGCATGTATCCCGGCCATGTGGCGTTACCCAGATGCATGGAGAATCTCTCCATCCACCGCCCTCTTTTCCTCCCCTTCTCTTTCACTTCTTCCTGCCCCCACCACCTTGGCTGGACATAGGATGTAGGCTTTGGCCAGTGCTTTAAAGGGGTTATCCAGCGCTCCAAAAACATGGCCACTTTCTTCCAGCGACAGTCCCACTGTTGTCTCCAGCTTGGGCAGGTTTTTGCTTCTCAGTTCCATTGAAGTCAATGGAGCTTAAATAAAAACCGCACCTGAACTGGAGACAAGAGTCATGTGGTCTGTGAAAGAAAGTGGCGGTGTTTTTGTAGCACTGGAGAAGCCCTTTATGTTCCACCAATTTCCTGTACTTTTACCTCTGATGCTGCATTATACCTTATTTCATGTATGTAACACTGCAGATAACTTTGCAGGTGCAGCTCTTCATTTACTTGTTATAAAAGTTATTTAAAAATCTTTAACCCCTTAAGGTCGTTTTTGCTTTTTCCACTTAATGTTTAAAAGGCCATAGCGCTTGCATTTTTTATGAGCGCTTATTTTTTGTGAAACAATTGTACTTTGCAATGACCGGCATTATTTTTCCATAAAATATGCTGCGAAACAGGAAAAAAATCATTTGCGCTGTCACAATGAAAAAAAAAAAAAAAGGAATTTGTTTTGATTTCGGGGAGTTTTGCATTTACGCCATTCGCCCTGTGGTAAAACTGACTTGTTATGCATGTTCCCCAAGTCGTTACGATTAAAACGATATATAACATGTATAACTTATATTGTATCTGATGGCTTTTAAAAAATTCAAACCATTGTTACCAAATATACGTTCTTTACAATCGCTCCATTCCCGGCTTATAGCACTTTTATCCTTTGGTCTATGGGGCTGTGTGAGGTGTCATGTTTTGCACCATGTTGTCTTCTTTCTATCGGTACCTTGATTGCGCATATGCGACTTTTTGATCACTTTTTATTACATTTTTTCTGGATTTGATGCGACCAAAAATGTGCAATTTTGCACTTTGGAATTTTTTTGCGCTGACGCCGTTTACCGTGCAAGATCAGGAATGTGATTAATTAATAGTTCGGGCGATTACGCACGCGGCGATAGCAAACATGTTTATTTGCTTATTTATTAATTTATAAAATGGGAAAAGGGGGGTGATTTGGATAAAAATAGAAGTCCCCCTGGGGAACATGTATATACACAGATGGATACAAAGATCCATCAGATCGGTGATACATTGCTCTGGCCTGCGACGCTGAGCCCCGGCACGGGCAGAAGAACGGATCCGTCCCACTAGACACCAGGGATATGAAGTGTAAAGCACTTTAGTGCAGCTGTCAGGTTTGACAGCTGCATTGAAGTGCTTAATTAGCCGGCGCGGCAACAGGACCCGCGCCGGCTAATAGGGGCGCTCCCCAGCTGCAGATCACAGCCGGGAGCGGTGCCGTTCAGAGCAGGGTCCCGGCGGGGCCCCTCTCTGAACTCCCCCCGCGGCACTATGACGTACCAGGTACGTCATGGGTCGCTAAGGGGTTAAATAGTCAGAACAAAAAAAAAACCACACCATTGTGAATAAAAATAAGCACATCCTGGCTGCTTTCATAGAAGGGTAAGTAGCAGCCAAGTGCTGCACGTCCACCACCACTGATTACCTGATCAGCAGCAGGTGTGGCCACCTGTATGATTCACACAGGACGTATCCGCAGCGGATCTCTCACTGCAGCACACTGATTGGCTGACCGCCGGGCGCCCCGAAGAAAGCCAGTACAGTATGTTACCAGGCCGTGGGGGATAATGGCGCCGAGTTTGACATACTAGCAGTGAGATGAGGATCCTGCTACAAGTATGTCAGCCCACTGAAGTGAATGGGTAATCCGCTGCGTATACGTCCAGTGTGAATCTAGCCTAAAAGCAGAAGTTTGTTGGTCTGAATCCATCAGGCGAGTGTAACAAACGGGAATCATTTAAGGCAGCTGAGAACCTTCCCAGGAGTGAACGCTTTAGGCACCTTACACACAGAGATTTGTCTGACAGATTTATGAAGCCAAAGCCAGGAATGGATTTGAAATGAGGAGAAATCTCAGTCTTTCCTTTCTGACCTGTTCTCTGCTAATAGTCTGTTCCTGGCTTTGGCTTTAATAACCAGTCAGATAAATCTCTCGGTGTAATGGTCCCCTTAGGAAACGCACCGCCCAGCTCAGAAACAGGGTCACATGACCCAGCATCACCATCTTACCTCTTCACGCCTTTTTTGCCAGCGACCACAAGGTGACTCCTCTAGGATCTCAGACTCGTCTTCACTCTCCTCCTCCTCCTCTTCTTCTGGGGCTGGCACTGAGGGTGCACTCACCGGTGGAGACATGGAGGTAACATTGTCTAACTTGGGGTCTGAGCCCGTACTAGGGGCAGTTTTATGTTCCCCTTCAGACATCGTTCTGGAGTCCAGGCAAGGGTGTAAGAAGTAAGCACCACCTAAAAGAGAAGGAAGGAGACATCAGGAGATGGCTGCGAAAGTCACTCAAAGACAAGAAGAACAGCGCCAGAACCTGCCCAACCTTCTACAAGAAGTACTGCGAGCCCGGGGGAACCGAGGGACGGGGCGAGCCCGGGGGAACCGAGGGACGGGGCAGGGACGGGGCGAGCCCGGGGGAACCGAGGGACGGGGCAGGGACGGGGCGAGCCCGGGGGAACCGAGGGACGGGGCGAGCCCGGGGGAACCGAGGGACGGGGCGAGCCCGGGGGAACCGAGGGACGGGGCAGGGACGGGGCGAGCCCGGGGGAACCGAGGGACGGGGCAGGGACGGGGCGAGCCCGGGGGAACCGAGGGACGGGGCAGGGACGGGGCGAGCCCGGGGGAACCGAGGGACGGGGCGAGCCCGGGGGAACCGAGGGACGGGGCAGGGACGGGGCGAGCCCGGGGGAAATCGAGGGACGGGGCGAGCCCGGGGGAAATCGAGGGACGGGGCGAGCCCGGGGGAAATCGAGGGACGGGGCGAGCCCGGGGGAAATCGAGGGACGGGGCGAGCCCGGGGGAAATCGAGGGACGGGGCGAGCCCGGGGGAAATCGAGGGACGGGGCGAGCCCGGGGGAAATCGAGGGACGGGGCGAGCCCGGGGGAAATCGAGGGACGGGACGAGCCCGGGGGAAATCGAGGGACGGGGCGAGCCCGGGGGAAATCGAGGGACGGGGCGAGCCCGGGGGAAATCGAGGGACGGGGCGAGCCCGGGGGAACCGAGGGACGGGGCGAGCCCGGGGGAACCGAGGGACGGGGCAGGGACGGGGGAACCGAGGGACGGGGCAGGGACGGGGGAACCGAGGGACGGGGCAGGGACGGGGCGAGCCCGGGGGAACCGAGGGACGGGGCGAGCCCGGGGGAACCGAGGGACGGGGCGAGCCCGGGGGAACCGAGGGACGGGGCAGGGACGGGGGAACCGAGGGACGGGGCAGGGACGGGGGAACCGAGGGACGGGGCAGGGACGGGGGAACCGAGGGACGGGGCAGGGACGGGGTGAGCCCGGGGGAACCGAGGGACGGGGCAGGGACCGGGCGAGCCCGGGGGAACCGAGGGACGGGGCAGTGACGGGGCAGGGACGGGGCGAGCCCGGGGGAACCGAGGGACGGGGCAGGGACGGGGCGAGCCCAGGGGAACCGAGGGACGGGGCAGGGACGGGGCGAGCCCAGGGGAACCGAGGGACGGGGGAACCGAGGGAGGGGGCATTATTAGTTCATGGGGGCACCTCTGGGGGCATTATTAGTTCATGGGGGCACCTCTGGGGGCATTATTAGTTCATGGGGGCACCTCTGGGGGCATTATTAGTTCATGGGGGCACCTCTGGGGGCATTATTAGTTCATGGGGGCACCTCTGGGGGCATTACTAGTTCATCACAGCAGGGGATCCTACATACAGGGGGCACAGCAGGGGATCCTACATACAGGGGGCACAGCAGGGGATCCTACATACAGGGGGCACAGCAGGGGATCCTACATACAGGGGGCACAGCAGGGGATCCTACATACAGGGGGCACAGCAGGGGATCCTACATACAGGGGGCACAGCAGGGGATCCTACATACAGGGGGCACAGCAGGGGATCCTACATACAGGGGACATCCCACACAGCGCAGTTACTATGGGAGCCGACAGGAGGGAGAAAGGAAGGAAGTTGCTAGAAATGTGCGGAGCCTAAATTGTTTGTCTTGCAGGTTCTGAAGAGATGAAAAGTAGCTGGAAGGAATCATCCTGGAGGTCTGGGCCGGATGGAGAGGAAAAGGGAAAGTGACTCCTCTGATCAAAGAAGACGTCACCTGTGAGACACTGTATGACGGTTTTCTTATTTTGTAGAACATTCTTTAGTTGGGGCGCCCCGAGGTGGAAAAGGTTGGGAAGCACTGCTGTAGACGCTTCAGTCCAATATCGGCAGCAGAAAATAGCAGGTAATTGTGCTGCTTGTTAGTGACAATTGTTTTTGCAGTATTGGAGCCGGATTTTAAACAGTTAATTGAGTGCACGCTTCTTCTACATTTGGATAATGCAAGTTATTGTGCCTATTAGTTTACAGTGTTAGATGTCTGATGATAGTACAAGCCGGCTGTGATGATTATCCTCCGGGCGGTAGAGCGCTTGTAGCGCTGTCTGGCGCTCACTTTTGTACAATCTGTGGCCCGCGCTTGCGCAGATGAGTCTGTTGCCGTGGGACCTCGTGGGTTTTTGGCCCCAGATTTGGATGCTTATTGCCTCTTGATATAATAGTTGTTTTTAGATGAATGAATGTGACAACTGGATGTGTATGATGTAGAAAAAAGGATTCTTGTTGTCCTAAGGAAAAGATATAGTAGCTGGACACGTTTCAAAGCCTTCTATGTCTCTTTCTGTGTTTATCCAATGCCCACGGAGCTCCTATAGCTATCTGCTGAAGACTTTCATTAGTGGGCTGCTTGAGAACCTGTGGTCTATTAGATTGGATAATTGACCACCAGGCATTTGTACATATAAAATAACATAAAAAATAAAATGACATAAGCAATAAAATGAAATTCAGCTGGAGATAGAACTGGCTGCATATTCGGCCATAGTTTAGTGGTGAGTCTTGTGAATAGTTTGAACAGATCTGATTATATCTTATCAGAAAAAAGTGGTCATATATCCATAATATGTATGCCATAGGGTTATATTCTCTTGATGATAATGTATTTTGTAAAATGGCAAAAAGGAGGAAAGAAAAGAAGGGGAAAGAGTTAATGATGTGTGTTGTTGGGCCGTGGGGGGATAAATTGCAGGGTCCGTCAAGGCGCTGATAAACAGCCAGGCACGTGACGGGCCGTGCGAAGAGATCCACCCCAGCTAGTGATTCAGATGAAACCGAAAACTTCATCATTCAGTCCTGCTGGTGCGATGGTTTCCGGCCTATATTAGTCTGGCCTCTGCTCTTGACATGGCTGATATAGAATTGCCCCCTCTCCAACTGGCTTTTACTGTATGTAATGCTGCATATATGATACCGTCTGGCTTCATGTCGTGGAACTGTTTGAAATGTGCGGACAAGGGATGCTTCTTGTTTCCTTTTCTGATATTGTAAAAATGTTCACTAATTCTGCTTTTTAGTTCCCTCTTTGTACGTCCCACGTATTGTGTGTTACATGGACACTGTAAGATATATATGACACCTTTGGTGTGACATCTTAGTAGCTCTTTGATTGGCCATTTAAACTGATTGGTGGTTGATTGGACTTCTGTGGTTTTTTGGGGGAATCGTGTGTGTTTGCAACAGGTACACGTTCCGCACTGAAAGAAGCCCTTGGTTGTCAACCAAGTCGATTTTTCTTGTTTGAGAGAAGGATTTCTAATTGTTGGGGCTACTTTGATGGCTAGATTTGGGGCTCTGGTGAACACAATAGGTATGTGCAGTTCCTTATCAGCCTGCGGAATTAACTAGTCAGTATCTTGGTAAGCCATCTGGGGAGATGGCAGCTGGAGAAGAGTATGTAACTGTTTTTGTAGGTTGGTTTTTTGTAGGTGTGGAATGTCAGTTGATTGTTATGGTAAGGGTAAGATCTAGGAATTCTACTTTTTCTTTGCTAATGTTGGGGGCGAATTTAAGATTGAGATTGTTGGTGTTGAGATGTAGAAGGAATTGTTCTAGTTGGTCCTGAGTGCCGTTCCAGATAAGGATGATGTTGTCTATATACCTCTTCCAAAAGAGGAGGTTGTTTCCCAAATGTGGTATAATAGTCAACTCTTCCCAATGGGCCATAAACCGATTTGCATAGCTGGAGCGAATCTGGTGCCCATGGCTGTCCCGGTTGTCTGTTGGTAGTACGAATGATTGAAATAGAAGTAGTTATGTGTCAAAATAAAGGAAATTGCTTGAACTATGAATTGAATCTGTTCTGGTGGGATATTGGTTTTGTCGAGATGGTATTTAGTAGCTTGTACTCCTTGATGGTGATCTATAATGGTATATAGTGATTGTACAAAACCAATATCCCATCTCCACAAGCCATCAAGGAGTACAAGCTACTAAATACCATCTCGACTAAACCAATATCCCACCAGAACAGATTCAATTCATAGTTCAAGCAATTTCCTTTATTTTGACACATAACTACTTCTATTTCAATCATTCGTACTACCACAGTAAAGGCGGTGGGTGCAGCGCACTATAATCTCCGGGGCCGAGGTCACAACTAGGCAGTGACTACCCTGATAACTAAATATCAAACAGAGAATAAAAGAAGCCTAGACCTCAAAGCTGGTGTAGGTAGCAGATGGGTAAAAATTGGTATGTGAAATGAAAATGGATAAGTGAAAATCCACAAAATGACAAGAGCAGAATGAAAGCAGCTCAGGCAATGGCAACCCTAAGTAACAGAGAGAGAGGAGCCTGGATGTCCAGGCAATACTCCTAATGTCCACTTGATAGTCCAAATAAAAAGCTATTTAATATTGGTAATAAAAGTAAAAATAGTGAAAATCTCAAAGCATGAATGAATGCGTCAGTGTAAAAACCGAGATATAAATATAATTACTAACAAACACACATATTAGAAAGAACAATAAAAAACAAAAAACAAAACAGTAATACATAGTTTAAAATGTAAAATGTAACCATAGGGCCCTTATGGTGTTACGCTAGTCACAGCTGTGGTAAAGAAACACAACAATAGCGCATTGGAATATATTAAGCGCTGTAGAACTATAAGTCTCAGCTGGACTGTGCTGCAAAAAAAAAAAAAAAAAAAGGAATCACACTGAATTGTAATAAAACCACAGTGGGATTGCAGGAATGGCGCTGTACTGTCACAAGTCTCAGCCGGAATACACTGCAGCGAGAGTACAACCACACTGGACTGGGATTGCTGGTATTTCATCAGCGCCATGACGGACCCTGCGATTTATCCCCCCACGGCCCAACAACACACATCATTAACTCTTTCCCCTTCTTTTCTTTCCTCCTTTTTGCCATTTTACAAAATACATTATCATCAAGAGAATATAACCCTATGGCATACATATTATGGATATATGACCACTTTTTTCTGATAAGATATAATCAGATCTGTTCAAACTATTCACAAGACTCACCACTAAACTATGGCTGAATATGCAGCCAGTTCTATCTCCAGCTGAATTATATCAGGTCTATTTTGTCATTCATGTATTTTCTAGGACATAGACACCTCCCATCATGTACTCAGTCATTTTAATTGTACCAATATTTTAACATTATAACATACATCTAGCCATGTAAGAATGTTCATTTCATTGTTTACTTTACTGAATTTCATTTTATTGCTTATGTCATTTTATTTTTTATGTTATTTTATATGTACAAATGCCTGGTGGTCAATTATCCAATCTAATAGACCACAGGTTCTCAAGCAGCCCACTAATGAAAGTCTTCAGCAGATCGCTATAGGAGCTCCGTGGGCATTGGATAAACACCGATAGAGACATAGAAGGCTATGAAACGCGTCCAGCTACTATATCTTTTCCTTAGGACAACAAGAATCCTTTTTTCTACATCATACACATCCAGTTGTCACATTCATTCATCTAAAAACAACTATTATATCAAGAGGCAATAAGCATCCAAATCTGGCGCCAAAAACCCACGAGGTCCCACGGGCAACAGACTCATCTGCGCAAGCGCGGGCCACAGATTGTACAAAAGTGAGCGCCAGACAGCGCTACAAGCGCTCTACCGCCCGGAGGATAATCATCACAGCCGGCTTGTACTATCATCAGACATCTAACACTGTAAACTAATAGGCACAATAACTTGCATTATCCAAATGTAGAAGAAGCGTGCACTCAATTAACTGTTTAAAATCCGGCTCCAATACTGCAAAAACAATTGTCACTAACAAGCAGCACAATTACCTGCTATTTTCTGCTGCCGATATTGGACTGAAGCGTCTACTGCACCAACTGTTCCCACAATACGGACAATAATTCAGGTCATTAACCAACCAGTGTTTATAACATCAATTGCCACTTGATTAACTATCCAATCAATATCATATCTCCTAGATAAGGATCGCTAGTTTCATTATTACTGATCATTTTGATGAATGAATGAGACTGATTCACTTACAAGAGACCAATATATAAACTTTCGCTTTTATATTTCTTATTTTATGTACATCTATTTCTTTAATTTTTCTATTTTTCATTTTTTCATATTTTTTATTCATTTATTTTTCCATTTTGGTACTTTTTATAGTGCACTATTCTTATTTTTAATAGAGATCTCTAAAGTATATATTTTACTGTACGATGTTCTATTGCAGTTGACCTTTAATACTTTTAATTGCACATGATAAGCATTCCCTGATATTTATAAATAACCCTAGGCGAATATTTCATCGCTACATATTTTATTGTTTTCACTCATCAGAATTAGCTCATTGTTCTTGTATCAAAATTAGTTACCTGAGGACCTCACTATAGACTCTTGTTTGTTCTTGTCACCTTGTTTTTTGTCGGCCCAGTCCAGTATCTGTATGTGACCCTGTAGCCCCCCAGCTCCTCCTCTCCATGCTCCGCTCTATCTGTATGTGACACTGTAGCCCCCCAGCTCCTCCTCCTCCATGCTCCGCTCTATCTGTAGTATGTGACACTGTAGCCCCCCAGCTCCTCCTCCTCCATGCTCCGCTCTATCTGTAGTATGTGACACTGTAGCCCCCCAGCTCCTCCTCCTCCATGCTCCGCTCTATCTGTAGTATGTGACACTGTAGCCCCCCAGCTCCTCCTCTCCATGCTCCGCTCTATCTGTAGTATGTGACACTGTAGCCCCCCAGCTCCCCCTCTCCATGCTCCGCTCTATCTGTAGTATGTGACACTGTAGCCCCCCAGCTCCCCCTCTATCTGTATGTGACACTGTAGCCCCCCAGCTCCTCCTCTCCATGCTCCGCTCTATCGGTATGTGACACTGTAGCCCCCCAGCTCCTCCTCTCCATGCTCCGCTCTCTGTATGTGACACTGTAGCCCCCCAGCTCCTCCTCCTCCATGCTCCGCTCTATCTGTATGTGACACTGTAGCCCCCCAGCTCCTCCTCTCCACGCTCCGCTCTATCTGTATGTGACACTGTAGCCCCCCAGCTCCTCCTCTCCATGCTCCGCTCTATCTGTATGTGACACTGTAGCCCCCCAGCTCCTCCTCTCCATGCTCCGCTCTGTGTGTGACACTGTAGCCCCCCAGCTCCTCCTCTCCATGCTCCGCTCTATCTGTATGTGACACTGTAGCCCCCCAGCTCCTCCTCTCCATGCTCCGCTCTATCTGTATGTGACACTGTAGCCCCCCAGCTCCTCCTCTCCATGCTCCGCTCTATCTGTATGTGACACTGTAGCCCCCCAGCTCCTCCTCTCCATGCTCCGCTCTCTGTATGTGACACTGTAGCCCCCCAGCTCCTCCTCCTCCATGCTCCGCTCTATCTGTATGTGACACTGTAGCCCCCCAGCTCCTCCTCTCCACGCTCCGCTCTATCTGTATGTGACACTGTAGCCCCCCAGCTCCTCCTCTCCACGCTCCGCTCTATCTGTATGTGACACTGTAGCCCCCCAGCTCCTCCTCTCCATGCTCCGCTCTATCTGTATGTGACACTGTAGCCCCCCAGCTCCTCCTCTCCATGCTCCGCTCTATCTGTGTGTGACACTGTAGCCCCCCAGCTCCTCCTCTCCATGCTCCGCTCTATCTGTATGTGACACTGTAGCCCCCAGCTCCTCCTCTCCATGCTCCGCTCTATCTGTATGTGACACTGTAGCCCCCAGCTCCTCCTCTCCATGCTCCGCTCTATCTGTATGTGACACTGTAGCCCCCCAGCTCCTCCTCTCCATGCTCCGCTCTATCTGTAGTATGTGACACTGTAGCCCCCCAGCTCCTCCTCTCCATGCTCCGCTCTATCTGTAGTATGTGACACTGTAGCCCCCCAGCTCCTCCTCTCCATGCTCCGCTCTATCTGTATGTGACACTGTAGCCCCCCAGCTCCTCCTCTCCATGCTCCGCTCTATCTGTAGTATGTGACACTGTCCCCCCCCAGCTCCTCCTCTCCATGCTCCGCTCTATCTGTATGTGACACTGTAGCCCCCCCAGCTCTTCCTCTCCATGCTCCGCTCTATCTGTATGTGACACTGTAGCCCCCCCAGCTCCTCCTCTCCACGCTCCGCTCTATCTGTATGTAACACTGTAGCCCCCCAGCTCCTCCTCTCCATGCTCCGCTCTATCTGTAGTATGTGACACTGTAGCCCCCCAGCTCCTCCTCTCCATGCTCCGCTCTATCTGTATGTGACACTGTAGCCCCCCAGCTCCTCCTCTCCATGCTCCGCTCTATCTGTAGTATGTGACACTGTAGCCCCCCAGCTCCCCCTCTCCATGCTCCGCTCTCTGTATGTGACACTGTAGCCCCCCAGCTCCTCCTCTCCATGCTCCGCTCTATCTGTAGTATGTGACACTGTAGCCCCCCAGCTCCTCCTCTCCATGCTCCGCTCTATCTGTAGTATGTGACACTGTAGCCCCCAGCTCCTCCTCTCCATGCTCCGCCCTATCTGTATGTGACACTGTAGCCCCCCAGCTCCTCCTCTCCATGCTCCGCTCTATCTGTAGTATGTGACACTGTAGCCCCCCAGCTCCCCCTCTCCATGCTCCGCTCTCTGTATGTGACACTGTAGCCCCCCAGCTCCTCCTCTCCATGCTCCGCTCTATCTGTATGTGACACTGTAGCCCCCCAGCTCCCCCTCTCCATGCTCCGCTCTATCTGTAGTATGTGACACTGTAGCCCCCCAGCTCCTCCTCTCCATGCTCCGCTCTATCTGTATGTGACACTGTAGCCCCCCAGCTCCTCCTCTCCATGCTCCGCTCTATCTGTAGTATGTGACACTGTAGCCCCCCAGCTCCTCCTCTCCATGCTCCGCTCTATCTGTATGTGACACTGTAGCCCCCCAGCTCCCCCTCTCCATGCTCCGCTCTATCTGTAGTATGTGACACTGTAGCCCCCCAGCTCCTCCTCTCCATGCTCCGCTCTATCTGTAGTATGTGACACTGTAGCCCCCCAGCTCCTCCTCTCCATGCTCCGCTCTATCTGTATGTGACACTGTAGCCCCCCCAGCTCCTCCTCTCCATGCTCCGCTCTATCTGTATAGGAGAGTATATAGAGATACAGCACAGCAAGAGGAGGAAGGAGAGTATATAGAGATCAAGTCATTGCCAAAAGTTTTGAGAATGATTGAAGCAGTAGACTTTGTAAGAATTAATATTTCTGTTTTTAAAATGACAATTTGCATATACTCCAGAATGTTATACAGGGGGATCAGTATAACACCAATTACTTGTACAGTCAGTATTTGCCTAGAAAATGAACCTTATCCCCCAAAACACATTTCATCATCATTGCAGCCCGGCCTTACAAGGAGCAGCTAACATTGTTTCAGTGATTGCTCCATTATCACAGGTGTGGGTGTTGATGAGAAAAGGGCCGGAGATCAATCTGTCATGATTAACCCTTTAAGGACGGGCCACTTTTCGTTTTTTCCTCCTTTTGTATATAAGGCCATACATAGCACTTGCATTTTTCCACCTAGAGACCCACATGACCCCTTACTTTTTGCGTCACTAATTGTACTTCCCAATGACGGCTGAATTTTATCATAAATTACACTGCGAAACCAGGAAAAAATTCTGTGTGTGATGAAATTGAAAAAAAAAAAAAAAAAAAAAAAAAAGGAATTTTGTTTATTTTGCTGCAGCCGAAAACAAACGGGTGCTGAGCCAGGGACAGCGCCATCTTGGAGAGGTCCCTGGCCGGCATCAGGTACAGAGATCGCTCCTCCAGGACAACATCCCAGAGGAGTGATCTCACCCACTAGACACCAGGGAAATGCTGCATCAAGTAATCGAATGCAGCTGTCATGTTTGACAGCTGCATCTGATTACTGTATTAGCGGGCACAGCGATAGGACCGTGCCCGCTAATACCTACGGTCCCGGGCTACAAGGGGCACCCGGAACCCCGGCGGTTCATAACGGGGTTGCCGTGCGTCCCCACTCTGAACACCTCTTACAGGCCCTTAAAGGGGTAGTCCGGCGATAAAAAATTATTCACAGAATAACACACATTACAAAGTTATACAACTTTGTAATGTATGTTATGTCTGTGAATGGCCCCCTTCCCCATGTCCCACCACCCCCACCCGTGTACCCGGAAGTGTGGTGCGCTATACATTACCTGTCACGTGCCGACCACGGTCTCCGATCCTCAGCCAATCCTGTGCTCAGCCAATCGCGGCTGAGCAGCTGATGACATGGCCGCGTCATCAGCCGCTCAGCCGCGATTGGCTGAGCACAGTTATGCTCAGCCAATCGCGGCTGAGCTTCGGATGACGCTGCAGAGGGTGCCCGGCACTCGGGAAGATCCGCCGGCCTCCCGAAGAAGACGTCACTGCTGACGATCGGAGACCGTGGACGACACGAGATGCGGTGAGTATAATGCACCACACTTCCGGGTCTAGCGTGGGTGGGGGGAAACACGGGGAAGGGGCCATTCACAGACATAACATACATTACAAAGTTGTATAACTTTGTAATGTGTGTTATTCTGTGAATAATTTTTTATCGCCGGACAACCCCTTTAAGAGGTTAAGTAAGAATGACACCACTGGACACTTTAAAAGGAGGCTGGTGCTTGGCATCATTGTTTCTCTTCTGTTACCATGGTTATCTCTAAAGAAACACTTGCAGTTATCATTGCACTGCACAAAAATGGCCGAACAGGGAAGAGTATCGCAGCTAGAAAGATTGCACCTCAGTCACCAATCTATCGCATCATCAAGAACTTCAAGGAGAGAGGTTCCATTGTTGCCAAAAAGGCTCCAGGGCGCCCAAGAAAGACCAGCAAGTGCCAGGAGCATCTCTTATAAGTGTGGTCAGCTGCGGGATGGGGCTACCAGCAGTGCAGAGCTACCTCAGGAATGGCAGCAGGCAGGTGTGAGGGCATCTGCACTGTGCACTGTGCGACTGCGGAGACTCTTGGAGCAAGGCCTGGTCTCATGGAGGGCAGCAAAGAAGCCACTTCTCTCCAGAAAAACATCAGGGACAGACGGATATTCTGCAAGACGTCCAGGGAGTAGACTGCTGAGGACTGGGGGAAAGGTCCAGGGAGTGGACTGCTGAGGACTGGGGGAAAGGTCCAGGGAGTGGACTGCTGAGGACTGGGGGAAAGGTCCAGGGAGTGGACTGCTGAGGACTGGGGGAAAGGTCCAGGGAGTGGACTGCTGAGGACTGGGGGAAAGGTCCAGGGAGTGGACTGCTGAGGACTGGGGGAAAGGTCCAGGGAGTGGACTGCTGAGGACTGGGGGAAAGGTCCAGGGAGTGGACTGCTGAGGACTGGGGGAAAGGTCCAGGGAGTGGACTGCTGAGGACTGGGGGAAAGGTCCAGGGAGTGGACTGCTGAGGACTGGGGGAAAGGTCCAGGGAGTGGACTGCTGAGGACTGGGGGAAAGGTCCAGGGAGTGGACTGCTGAGGACTGGGGGAAAGGTCCAGGGAGTGGACTGCTGAGGACTGGGGGAAAGGTCCAGGGAGTGGACTGCTGAGGACTGGGGGAAAGGTCCAGGGAGTGGACTGCTGAGGACTGGGGGAAAGGTCCAGGGAGTGGACTGCTGAGGACTGGGGGAAAGGTCCAGGGAGTGGACTGCTGAGGACTGGGGGAAAGGTCCAGGGAGTGGACTGCTGAGGACTGGGGGAAAGGTCCAGGGAGTGGACTGCTGAGGACTGGGGGAAAGGTCCAGGGAGTGGACTGCTGAGGACTGGGGGAAAGGTCCAGGGAGTGGACTGCTGAGGACTGGGGGAAAGGTGCAGGGAGGGGACTGCTGAGGACTGGGGGAAAGGTCCAGGGAGCGGACTGCTGAGGACTGGGGGAAAGGTGCAGGGAGCGGACTGCTGAGGACTGGGGGAAAGGTGCAGGGAGGGGACTGCTGAGGACTGGGGGAAAGGTGCAGGGAGGGGACTGCTGAGGACTGGGGGAAAGGTCCAGGGAGTGGACTGCTGAGGACTGGGGGAAAGGTCCAGGGAGCGGACTGCTGAGGACTGGGGGAAAGGTGCAGGGAGTGGACTGCTGAGGACTGGGGGAAAGGTGCAGGGAGGGGACTGCTGAGGACTGGGGGAAAGGTGCAGGGAGGGGACTGCTGAGGACTGGGGGAAAGGTCCAGGGAGCGGACTGCTGAGGACTGGGGGAAAGGTCCAGGGAGCGGACTGCTGAGGACTGGGGGAAAGGTCCAGGGATCGGACTGCTGAGGACTGGGGGAAAGAAGCAGGGAGTGGACTGCTGAGGACTGGGGGAAAGGTCCAGGGAGCGGACTGCTGAGGACTGGGGGAAAGGTCCAGGGAGAGGACTGCTGAGGACTGGGGGAAAGAAGCAGGGAGTGGACTGCTGAGGACTGGGGGAAAGGTGCAGGGAGGGGACTGCTGAGGACTGGGGGAAAGGTCCAGGGAGCGGACTGCTGAGGACTGGGGGAAAGGTCCAGGGAGTGAACTGCTGAGGACTGGGGGAAAGGTCCAGGGAGCGGACTGCTGAGGACTGGGGGAAAGTCATTGTCTCTGATGAATCCCCTTTTCGATTGTTTGGGACATCTGGAAAACAGCTTATTGGGAGAAGAGGAGGTGAGCGCTACCACCAGTCTTGTCTCATGCCAACTGTAACCGGCATCCTGATACCATTCACGTGTGGGGTTGCTTCTCAGCCAAGGGAATCGGCTCTCTCACAGTCACGGCCATGAATAAAGAATGGGACCAGAATGTCCTCCAAGAGCAACTTCTCCCAACCGGCCAAGAGCAGCTTGGCCACCAACAATGCCTTTTCCAGCATGATGGAGCACCTTGCCATAAAGCAAATGTGGTAACTAGAGATAAGAGAACCGGGTTCGGGTCGATCTGTTCCGTTCGGCATTTGATTAGCGGTGGCTGCAGAACTTAGATAAAGCCCTAAGGTTGTCTGGAAAACATGGATACAGCCAATGACTATATCCATGATTTCCACATAGCCTTAGGGCTTAATCCAAGTTCAGCAGCCGCCGCTAATCACATGACGAACGATCAAGTTCAGATGGACTCCAGCTGCTCCAGGTTCGCTCATCTCTAGTGATAACTAAATGGCTCAGGGAACAAAACAGAGATTTTGGGTCCATGGCCTGGAAACTCCCCATAGCTTAATCCCATTGAGAACTTGTGGTCAATCATCAAGAGACGGGTGGACAAACAAAAACCAACAAATTCTGACAAAATGCAAGCATTGATTGTGCAAGAGTGGACGGCTATCAGCCAGGATTTGGTCCGGAAGTTGTATGAGAGCAGCCGGGGAGAATTGCAGAGGTCCTGAAGAAGAAGCCGCAACACTGCAAATATTATAGACTTGCTGCAGTAACTCATCTAGCTGTCAGTATAAGCTTCTGTTACTCAGAATATGATTGCAGTTATATTTCTGTACGTGATAAAAACATCTGACAAACACACAGAAAAACCAGAGGGCAGAGGATCATGGGAAAATAGAAGATTTGTGTCATTCTCAAAACGTTTGGCCATGACTAGAGATCCAGCACAGCAAGAGGAGGAAGGTGAGTATGTAGAGATCCAGCACAGCAAGAGGAGGAAGGTGAGTATGTAGAGATCCAGCACAGCAAGAGGAGGAAGGTGAGTATGTAGAGATCCAGCACAGCAAGAGGAGGAAGGTGAGTATGTAGAGATCCAGCACAGCAAGAGGAGGAAGGTGAGTATGTAGAGATCCAGCACAGCAAGAGGAGGAAGGTGAGTATATAGAGATCCAGCACAGCAAGAGGAGGAAGGCGAGTATGTAGAGATCCAGCACAGCAAGAGGAGGAAGGCGAGTATGTAGAGATCCAGCACAGCAAGAGGAGGAAGGCGAGTATGTAGAGATCCAGCACAGCAAGAGGAGGAAGGCGAGTATATAGAGATCCAGCACAGCAAGAGGAGGAAGGTGAGTATATAGAGATCCAGCACAGCAAGAGGAGGAAGGTGAGTATATAGAGATATAGCACAGCAAGAGGAGGAAGGAGAGTATATAGAGATATAGCACAGCAAGAGGAGGAAGGTGAGTATATAGAGATATAGCACAGCAAGAGGAGAAAGGTGAATATATTGAGATCCAGCACAGCAAGAGGAGAAAGGTGAGTATATTGAGATCCAGCACAGCAAGAGGAGGAAGGTGAGTATATAGAGGAGACCCAGCATGGACAGGAAAGGAGGCTACTCACACACAGACCTATACAGCACCAATAAGGCACCTATGGAGGTAATACTATAAGCAGAATGTATATGGGGGGGGGGGGGGGGGGAGTATATAACAGCAGGTAAGAATCATATATACAGATCAGAAAACAGCTTATAGAAAAGGGAATATAGTGCAGCATATCATATATAGAAGTGGCAGTGTACGGGGTATGTATAGAGGGGTGGGGCGGTATACGGGGTATGTATAGAGGGGTGGGGCGGTATACGGGGTATGTATAGAGGGGTGGGGCGGTATACGGGGTATGTATAGAGGGGTGGGGCAGCATACAGGGTATGTATAGAGGGGTGGGGCAGCATACAGGGTATGTATAGAGGGGTGGGGCAGTATACAGGGTATGTATAGAGGGGTGGGGCAGTATACAGGGTATGTATAGAGGGGTGGGGCAGTATACAGGGTATGTATAGAGGGGTGGGGCAGTATACAGGGTATGTATAGAGGGGTGGGGCAGTATACAGGGTATGTATAGAGGGGTGGGGCAGTATACAGGGTATGTATAGAGGGGTGGGGCGGTATACAGGGTATGTATAGAGGGGTGGGGCGGTATACAGGGTATGTATAGAGGGGTGGGGCGGTATACAGGGTATGTATAGAGGGGTGGGGCGGTATACAGGGTATGTATAGAGGGGTGGGGCGGTATACAGGGTATGTATAGAGGGGTGGGGCGGTATAGGGGGTATATATAGAGGGGTGGGGCGGTATAGGGGGTATATATAGAGGGGTGGGGCGGTATAGGGGGTATGTATAGAGGGGTGGGGCGGTATAGGGGGTATGTATAGAGGGGTGGGCGGTATAGGGGGTATGTATAGAGGGGTGGGGCGGTATAGGGGGTATGTATAGAGGGGTGGGGCAGTATAGGGGGTATGTATAGAGGGGTGGGGCAGTATAGGGGGTATGTATAGAGGGGTGGGGCAGTATAAGGGTATGTATAGAGGGGTGGGGCAGTATAAGGGTATGTATAGAGGGGTGGGGCGGTATACAGGGTATGTATAGAGGGGTGGGGCGGTATAAAGGTATATATAGAGGGGTGGGGCGGTATACAGGGTATGTATAGAGGGGTGGGGCGGTATAAGGGTATGTATAGAGGGGTGGGGCGGTATAGGGGTATGTATAGAGGGGTGGGGCGGTATAGGGGGTATGTATAGAGGGGTGGGGCGGTATAAGGGTATGTATAGAGGGGTGGGGCGGTATACGGGGTATGTATAGAGGGGTGGGGCGGTATAAGGGTATGTATAGAGGGGTGGGGCGGTATACAGGGTATGTATAGAGGGGTGGGGCGGTATACAGGGTATGTATAGAGGGGTGGGGCGGTATAAGGGTATATATAGAGGGGTGGGGCGGTATACAGGGTATGTATAGAGGGGTGGGGCGGTATACAGGGTATGTATAGAGGGGTGGGGCGGTATACAGGGTATGTATAGAGGGGTGGGGCGGTATACAGGGTATGTATAGAGGGGTGGGGCGGTATACAGGGTATGTATAGAGGGGTGGGGCGGTATACAGGGTATGTATAGAGGGGTGGGGCGGTATAAGGGTATATATAGAGGGGTGGGGCGGTATACAGGGTATGTATAGAGGGGTGGGGCGGTATACAGGGTATGTATAGAGGGGTGGGGCGGTATACAGGGTATGTATAGAGGGGTGGGGCGGTATAAGGGTATATATAGAGGGGTGGGGCAGTATACAGGGTATGTATAGAGGGGTGGGGCAGTATACGGGGTATGTATAGAGGGGTGGGGCGGTATACAGGGTATGTATAGAGGGGTGGGGCGGTATACAGGGTATGTATAGAGGGGTGGGGCGGTATACGGGTATGTATAGAGGGGTGGGG
Source organism: Dendropsophus ebraccatus (assembly GCF_027789765.1). Classification (NCBI taxonomy): domain Eukaryota; kingdom Metazoa; phylum Chordata; class Amphibia; order Anura; family Hylidae; genus Dendropsophus; species Dendropsophus ebraccatus. The sequence continues at coordinate 151,955,849 of NC_091459.1, read as the reverse complement.
CAGTATACGGGGTATGTATAGAGGGGTGGGGCAGTATACAGGGTATGTATAGAGGGGTGTGGCAGTATACAGGGTATGTATAGAGGGGTGGGGCGGTATACAGGGTATGTATAGAGGGGTGGGGCAGTATAGGGGGTATGTATAGAGGGGTGGGGCAGTATACGGGGTATGTATAGAGGGGTGGGGCAGTATACAGGGTATGTATAGAGGGGTGGGGCGGTATACAGGGTATGTATAGAGGGGTGGGGCAGTATAGGGGGTATGTATAGAGGGGTGGGGCAGTATACGGGGTATGTATAGAGGGGTGGGGCAGTATACGGGGTATGTATAGAGGGGTGTGGCAGTATAGGGGGTATGTATAGAGGGGTGGGGCGGTATACAGGGTATGTATAGAGGGGTGTGGCAGTATAGGGGTATGTATAGAGGGGTGGGGCGGTATACAGGGTATGTATAGAGGGGTGGGGCGGTATACAGGGTATATATAGAGGGGTGGGGCAGTATAGGGGTATGTATAGAGGGGTGGGGCAGTATACGGGGTATGTATAGAGGGGTGGGGCAGTATACAGGGTATGTATAGAGGGGTGGGGCGGTATACAGGGTATGTATAGAGGGGTGGGGCAGTATAGGGGGTATGTATAGAGGGGTGGGGCGGTATACGGGGTATGTATAGAGGGGTGGGGCGGTATACAGGGTATGTATAGAGGGGTGGGGCGGTATACGGGGTATGTATAGAGGGGTGGGGCGGTATACAGGGTATGTATAGAGGGGTGGGGCGGTATACAGGGTATGTATAGAGGGGTGGGGCGGTATACAGGGTATGTATAGAGGGGTGGGGCGGTATACAGGGTATGTATAGAGGGGTGGGGCGGTATACGGGGTATGTATAGAGGGGTGGGGCGGTATACAGGGTATGTATAGAGGGGTGGGGCGGTATACAGGGTATGTATAGAGGGGTGGGGCGGTATACAGGGTATGTATAGAGGGGTGGGGCAGTATACAGGGTATGTATAGAGGGGTGGGGCGGTATACAGGGTATGTATAGAGGGGTGGGGCGGTATACAGGGTATGTATAGAGGGGTGGGGCGGTATACAGGGTATGTATAGAGGGGTGGGGCGGTATACAGGGTATGTATAGAGGGGTGGGGCGGTATACAGGGTATGTATAGAGGGGTGGGGCGGTATACAGGGTATGTATAGAGGGGTGGGGCAGTATACGGGGTATGTATAGAGGGGTGGGGCGGTATACAGGGTATGTATAGAGGGGTGGGGCAGTATAGGGGGTATGTATAGAGGGGTGGGGCGGTATACAGGGTATGTATAGAGGGGTGGGGCGGTATACAGGGTATATATAGAGGGGTGGGGCGGTATACGGGGTATGTATAGAGGGGTGGGGCAGTATAGGGGGTATGTATAGAGGGGTGGGGCGGTATACAGGGTATATATAGAGGGGTGGGGCAGTATACGGGGTATGTATAGAGGGGTGGGGCAGTATAGGGGGTATGTATAGAGGGGTGGGGCGGTATACAGGGTATGTATAGAGGGGTGGGGCGGTATACAGGGTATATATAGAGGGGTGGGGCGGTATACAGGGTATGTATAGAGGGGTGGGGCGGTATACAGGGTATGTATAGAGGGGTGGGGCAGTATACAGGGTATATATAGAGGGGTGGGGCAGTATACGGGTATGTATAGAGGGGTGGGGCAGTATAGGGGGTATGTATAGAGGGGTGGGGCGGTATACGGGGTATGTATAGAGGGGTGGGGCGGTATACAGGGTATATATAGAGGGGTGGGGCGGTATACAGGGTATGTATAGAGGGGTGGGGCGGTATAGGGGGTATGTATAGAGGGGTGGGGCAGTATACAGGGTATATATAGAGGGGTGGGGCGGTATACAGGGTATGTATAGAGGGGTGGGGCGGTATACAGGGTATATATAGAGGGGTGGGGCGGTATACAGGGTATGTATAGAGGGTTGGGGCAGTATACAGGGTATGTATAGAGGGGTGGGGCAGTATACGGGTATGTATAGAGGGGTGGGGCAGTATAGGGGGTATGTATAGAGGGGTGGGGCAGTATACGGGTATGTATAGAGGGGTGGGGCGGTATACAGGGTATATATAGAGGGGTGGGGCAGTATACGGGTATGTATAGAGGGGTGGGGCGGTATACAGGGTATGTATAGAGGGGTGGGGCGGTATACAGGGTAGGGTATGGGATAGTTGTAGGAGTCAGGGCTCCAGTATCGGGGTTACCGTTCTGAGGCTCCCGGCTCCCCGGTGTACGGAATCCGGCTGCGTCTGCTAAATTCCCAGCAACGTCCTATGACGTCAGACGCACAGAACGTAAAACGTACAGCATCCGGCAAAAGTGGGCGGACCTAGACGTAGGGGGCGTAGACGTTCCACACGCAATGCGAATAAAGTGACGTAAGACGCACAACATCGGTGGCCTACGGTCTCTCACACGGGCCAATCCTAATCGCTGTAATGATCGTCTGTGGGCGTGTCATCGTTATGAGGGCGTGGTCTATATTACGTAAAACTTTATAACGACGTATTATCTCCGGTAACGGCCAGAGGTTTAGAAACGGGCGACCACACAACTTCTCACACATCCGGGTCCCCAGGTGTGTGGGTATGAGTGTATATATATATATATATATATATATATATATATATATATATATATATATATATACAGGTAATAAGAGGGGTATGAGTATATATATATATACAGGTAATAAGAGGGGTATGAGTATATATATATACAGGTAATAAGAGGGGTATGAGTATATATATATATATATATACAGGTAATTAGAGGGGTATGAGTATATATATATATACAGGTAATAAGAGGGGTATGAGTATATATATATATACAGGTAATAAGAGGGGTATGAGTATATATATACAGGTAATAAGAGGAGTATGAGTATATATATATATACAGGTAATAAGAGGGGTATGAGTATATATATACACAGGTAATAAGAGGGGTATGAGTATATATATATATATATACAGGTAATAAGAGGGGTATGAGTATATATATATACAGGTAATAAGAGGGGTATGAGTATATATATATATATACAGGTAATAAGAGGAGTATGAGTATATATATATATATATATATATATACACAGGTAATAAGAGGGGTATGAGTATATATATATACAGGTAATAAGAGGGGTATGAGTATATATATATATATACAGGTAATAAGAGGAGTATGAGTATATATATATATATATATATATATATATATACACAGGTAATAAGAGGGGTATGAGTATATATATATACAGGTAATAAGAGGGGTATGAGTATATATATGTAACCGAATGGGTTCATTTCAGAAAATAAAAGTGTCTTATTGATGTAATGAGAAGGAATGTATTATTTTAATGTCTTGTGTGTATATATATATATATATATATATATATATATATATATATATATTTATTCGTATGGCTATGTGTGTAGAAGTCATTGTAGTTGTGTGTGTGTGTATGTATACTGTCACACCTATGTCAGCTGTCCAGCCATATACCTGCACAATAGTGTAGACATTGGAGGATACAGTTGTTTGTTGCTATTGTTCTATGGCTGACAGAACCTTGTAGCTGTAGTTGTGAGACTGGGTCCCCATTGTGCTGGTAAATATGTACAAGGCCGGAGAAACATCAGATAACTTCCATTCATGGTGATCAGTGGTCTACATAGACATACAAGCACATCACCCCCCACCCAAACTTACTATAAAGGTCGGGGGTATGTAGCTTCGAGCCAGCCTCAGCTGGGACCATGGATGGAAGGTGCCCAGCACCCTGGAGGTCATCGAGGGAAATGGGTGTATATTAGTGTATAATGTACAATGGGGCTCCCCATCTCATTGTGGAAGGAACATCTCTGCATCTGTACCATCTGTAACTGCAGCTAAGTATTGTTCTTTGTATTAAATACCTTATTTTTCTATAATTCTGTGTGGTTATAGCCTTCTCCGACTATTATCAAAAGCAACCGGCTACATAATGGTGTCAGAAGTGGGATTATAGTCATAGAATTGCTATAACTATATAATAGGATATAATGTATGTGTTAGCTGAGATGTGTAGTTGTGGGGTAGATGACAAAGCGAGTCCAGTCCCCTGGTGGGTGTGTAGTTCGCGACCCTGGGCACCCAGCACTCGAGGTGGTGACACCATGACAGCGGACAGACCCCAGTCGGCTGGTGGTGCCTTGTTATGTCTCTTGAATGGCAGAAGACGGCAGCAGATGTGGGATGGATCTGTCTGCTGGTGCGAATTGAGAGAGACATACAAGAAAAAGAAGTGAGGCAAGTGGCTTCATGGATGTGGAGATTGTAGGGTGGGAGCAGCTCCTCACCAGGTTCTGGCCAATGAGTGGTCGCAGTGTGTTGGTTTATAGGTTTGAAGTAACTCATGAGTTAAGTGTTTGAGAGATGTGAAACCTGTAGTAATGTGTTTGCAAAGAGGATGAGTAGAAGTTGTGTGTTATTGGCCGGTAAGAATGGAGGTTATTGTTTTACCGGTATTGGAACGATTAATGTGTAGAAGGTGACAGTGTGATAGTGAAAAGTGTAACTTCCAGCCATATATGACGGCTTGTATATGTCTTTATAATGACGTTGTATGTGTTTTTACACTGCAGAAAAGTTTCTCTCTGTACCTGGGAAAGCAGAGTGAGAAGCAGCTTGTCAGTAAGAAAACAATAGAAGGTGCGGAGCTCACAGGAGGTTTAATCTCATAGTAATTGATAAATGACAATATGGAGCTCTGCTGCGGCAGGAAGGTTTTCTTTTTGTGACTTCTCTGGAAAGATTAGTTGAGGACTCTCTGTTTGTCATTTGAAGATTTTGTGTCTGAGAGCTATAAACGTAATCTCTGTGCAAAGTGTTGTCCTCTGTCCATTGTTTTAGTGTTTGTGGACCAGTCAGATAGACGATAATCTGAGGACTTCATGGGATTATGTAATCTATGATATAACTAATATGTCTGGGTTTTATTTGCAGGTTCTTGAAGGAGTATTGCTATACAGTATATAGTATGTGTATAACTTGTAATATAATGGATTCATTTAAATTGGTAAATGTAAATTGGGGTATAGAAAGAGAAAAATCCACCTGGTGATATTGATTACACTTTGTAAGATTTGAAAAATAACCATGAGTTTTGTTTATTTCCACAGCTGGAGGAAAGTTTTGCCCTTATGAAAAGTTTTGTTTTTTCACAGTTTGGCAGGAAGGACGGACACCGAGAACTTCAACTGTGTGAAAATGCCATCAATTGTCCATTTATATTTTAGGATTTGCACATGAAAGAGACATTTTTTTGATATGGTTAACCACAATTTTGTAGGCATTTCATGAAGCTTTTTAATTTTTTTTAAGGAGCTCCTTGTTTTGTTTTATTTTTACCATTTCTTTTGTGTGAATTGTATGTTATGAATGAATGGGCCCATGTGTGTTTTATGTTTGTACATGTCTGTATTGTTATATGTTTTGTCTATCTTGTGATACCACAAGAAGGTTAGTAGGCTTTTATGGTCCCAAGGTTGCAGACGACTGACCTGAAGTATGACAGTACAAAGCCCTGGACTAAGGGGGTGGTGACAAATGACATAGAAAGGTGGGATAAGAAAGGGAGAGTGACAGCTCCTTATGTTTGGATATACCAGCCGCCCTTTGTCCCTCCTAAAGACCAAAACCCTGAGAGGGAAATAAGATTGAGAAGTCTGAATTGTCTTCAGATGCCTACTTGGTGCT